>NW_027175342.1:252500-255000 GCF_028021215.1 Eschrichtius robustus
ACCCTAACTCTAACACGTACCCTAATCCTAACCCGTACCCTAAACCGAGCCCTAACCTTCAAACTAACCCTAACCCTAACCCATACCCTACGCCGTACACGAACCCGTACCCGAAACCATACCCTAAGCCGTACCCTAACCCTAACCCTAACCCTAAACCTAACCCTAACCCTAAGCTACCCTTGACTGCTTCTGCCTTCAATAGATTTCCTAAGCACTAGTGTTTTAAGGAACAGGTTAAAAAGAGAATCCTAATGTGATTTCTTGATAATGGGTGTGTTCCTTATCTTCTCCTAGTGTCTAAACTCTTCTCCATGGCTGGACACCCAAATAATATTCCTTGACGTGCTAAGGGGTATCTAGAGAGTGGGATAGGTTTAATAACTACCCTAACCCTAACGCGTACCCTAACCCTAACACGTACCCTAATCCTAACCCGTACCCTAAACCGAGCCCTAACCCTCAAACTAACCCTAACCCTAACCCTAACCCATACCCTACGCCGTACCCGAACCCGTACCCGAACCCGTACTCTAAGCCGTACCCTAAAGCTAACCCTAACCCTAACCCTAACCCTAACCCTAAGCTACCCTTGACTGCTTCTGCCTCCAATAGATTTCCTAAGCACTAGTGTTTTAAGGAACAGGTTAAAAAGAGAATCCTAATGTGATTTCTTGATAATGGGTGTGTTCCTTATCTTCTCCTAGTGTCTAAACTCTTCTCCATGGCTGGACCCCCAAATAATATTCCTTGACGTGCTAAGGGTTATCTAGAGAGTGGGATAGGTTTAATAACTACCCTAACCCTAACGCGTACCCTAACCCTAACCTCTACCCTAACCCTAAGACGTACCCTAATCCTAACCCGTAACCTAAACCGAGCCCTAACCCTCAAACTAACCCTAACCCTAACCCTAACCCATACCCTACGCCATACCCGAACCCGTACCCGAACCCGTACACTAAGCCGTACCTAACCCTAACCATAACCCTAACCCTAAACCTAACCCTAAGCCTAACCCTAAGCTACCCTTGACTGCTTCTGCCTCCAATAGATTTCCTAAGCACTAGTATATTAAGGAACAGGTTAAAAAGAGAATCCTAATGTGATTTCAGGATAATGGGTGTGTTCCTTATCTTCTCCTACTGTCTAAACTCTTCTCCATGGCTGGACCCCCAAATAATATTCCTTGATGTGCTAAGGGGTATCTAGGGAGTGGGATAGGTTTAATAACTACCCTAACCCTAACGCGTACCCTAACCCTAACCCCTACCCTAACCCTAACACGAACCCTAATCCTAACCCGTACCCTAAACCGAGCCCTAACCTTCAAACTAACCCTAACCCTAACCCTAACCCATACGCTACGCCGTACACGAACCCGTACCCGAACCCGTACCCTAAGCCGTACCCTAACCCTAACCCTAACCCTAAGCTACCCTTGACTGCTTCTGCCTCCAATAGATTTCTTAAGCACTAGTGTTTTAAGGAACAGGTTAAAAAGAGAATCCTAATGTGATTTATTGATAATGGGTGTGTTCCATATCTTCTCCTAGTGTCTAAACTCTTCTCCATGGCTGGACCCCCAAATAATATTCCTTGACGTGCTAAGGGGTATCTAGAGAGTGGGATAGGTTTAATAACTACCCTAACCCTAACGCGTACCCTAACCCTAACCCCTACCCTAACCCTAACACGTACCCTAATCCTAACACGTAACCTAAACCGAGCCCTAACCCTCAAACTAACCCTAACCCTAAACCTAACCCATACCCTACGCCGTACCCGAACCCGTACCCGAACCCGTACCCGAACCCGTACCCTAAGCCGTACCCTAACCCTAACCCTAACCCTAAGCTACCCTTGACTGCTTCTGCCTCCAATAGATTTCCTAAGCACTAGTGTTTTAAGGAACAGGTTAAAAAGAGAATCCTAATGTGATTTCTTGATAATGGGTGTGTTCCTTATCTTCTCCTAGTGTCTAAACTCTTCTCCATGGCTGGACACACAAATAATATTCCTTGACGTGCTAAGGGGTATCTAGAGTGTGGGATAGGTTTAATAACTACCCTAACCCTAACGCGTACCCTAACCCTAACCCCTACCCTAACCCTAACACGTACCCTAATCCTAACCCGTAACCTAAACCGAGCCCTAACCCTCAAACTAACCCTAACCCTAAACCTAACCCATACCCTACGCCGTACCCGAACCCGTAACCGAACCCGTACCCGAACCCGTACCCTAAGCCGTACCCTAACCCTAACCCTAACCCTAAGCTACCCTTGACTGCTTCTGCCTCCAATAGATTTCCTAAGCACTAGTGTTTTAAGGAACAGGTTAAAAAGAGAATCCTAATGTGATTTCAGGATAATGGGTGTGTTCCTTATCTTCTCCTAGTGTCTAAACTCTTCTCCATGGCTGGACCCCCAAATAATATTCCTTGACGTGCTAAGGGGTATCTAGAGAGTGGGATAGGTTTAATAACTACCCTAACCCT